>NW_022195373.1:15442-17978 GCF_008641045.1 Pistacia vera | reverse complement strand
TCTTTCTGCTTATTAAATGGAAAATTTAAGGAGCAGGACTTAAATTTCTCTTCACGCTAAAAGGAAGCTTTGGTGACTCAACCCCCAAGCAATCTGAAAAATCATGGCACCGGAACCCGAAGATGAGATCAAGGACGAGAAGAACCCTAGACCTCTCGATGAGGACGACATCGCTCTTCTCAAAACCTATGTATGCACTCTTTCTTTCTATAACCCTAATTTTCTTTTAACTCATTTGCTGGATCTGGTTGTCTTGCTTTATTTTGTTAGGTAGTAGACCGTATCGGTCTTAATATGTTGATATCTCGAGTAGTGATAGCACAGGATAGTTGAGAAATTTGGGAAATTTTATATGAATTTTGTTTTGCGTTTTGCGTTTTGTTGTTTAATGTAGGGTTTAGGACCTTACTCGAATAGCATTAAGAAAGTTGAGAAAGAAATCAAGGATATGGCTAAGAAGGTGAACGACTTATGTGGTATCAAGGAGTCTGACACTGGCTTAGCTGCACCCAGCCAGTGGGATCTTGTTTCTGATAAGCAGATGATGCAGGAGGAGCAACCTCTTCAGGTTGTTAATTTGTATATTATATTTCACTAATTTCATTTCCCTCTTTCTTGTGTTTCTGAAGTCTTAAAGCTCCTTCTTTTTGCCATCTTTTTGACTAGGTGGCAAGGTGCACCAAGATAATCAATCCTAACTCTGAGGATGCCAAATATGTTATTAATGTTAAGCAAATTGCTAAGGTATATTTTAGCTTTTGCGGATTCTTTTTCTGTCTTGTTATACTGAATACCATATGTGTTTGTCCAGATTGTGTAGTTTTTGTTCTATGTTTACTTTTGTTTTTACCTTTTTCCGTTGAAGAATGTAACTTTGCTGAATTCAGTAACTCTTTTCTTTTTTTTTTTTTTTAAATGAATTTTTACATAGTGTAAGTATATTTTGGTGCTGTTTCATCTTGAATCAAATTTGAGTATGAATTTATTTGATTTTTATTTGTCATAATGTCATATATGTGCATGTTGGGCCTAATAACTTTTACTAATTTGGCTGCAGTTTGTTGTTGGGCTTGGCGACAAAGTTTCTCCTACTGATATCGAAGAAGGCATGCGTGTGGGGTAAGTTTCCAACTTATCAATGAATAGCTCTAGACTTCCTTCTTACTCTACTTTATGTTGATGCACATTTCGAGGTACTTGTACTCTTTTACTCATTGACTATATATCTCTTGTTAATTTGACCAGTATTCTGTCATTGCAGGGTTGATCGGAATAAATATCAGATTCAAATTCCCTTGCCTCCAAAAATTGATCCAAGTGTGACCATGATGACAGTGGAGGAGAAGCCGGATGTGACATATAATGATGTCGGGGGTTGCAAGGAGCAAATTGAAAAGATGCGAGAAGTTAGTTTTGTGTTTTTTAATCTTGTTTATTACCTTTATCCTTTTTTTTTTTTTTTTTTTGGTTAGAACATTGAATGAATATAAATTATACGGCCAACATTAAAAATATAGAATGAATTTGGAGTTGTATTCAGAGATAAGTTAGATATAACTGTTGCACATGGTGCTTATAACAGTGAGTTTGGTTTTGTCTAGGTTGTTGAGCTACCCATGCTTCATCCTGAGAAATTTGTGAAACTTGGTATTGATCCCCCAAAGGGTGTTCTCTGCTATGGCCCTCCTGGTACAGGTAAAACACTTCTAGCCAGAGCTGTGGCTAATAGAACTGATGCATGTTTCATCCGTGTTATTGGAAGTGAGCTTGTTCAGAAATATGTTGGTGAGGGAGCTCGAATGGTTCGTGAGTTGTTTCAGGTTAGAAGCTGCTCCATTACATTTAAATAGTGTCTGAAGGCCTTGAAGTTATCTATGATTCCTTTTGCTTGTTACCTGACTACTATGTTGTCCCTTGCAGATGGCACGTTCAAAAAAGGCTTGTATTGTGTTTTTCGATGAAGTTGATGCTATAGGAGGTGCACGTTTTGATGATGGTGTTGGCGGTGATAATGAGGTCCAGCGTACAATGCTTGAAATTGTGAATCAACTTGATGGGTTTGATGCTCGTGGAAATATCAAAGTCCTAATGGCGACAAACAGGTTAATTTTGCTAAACTTGCATATGATACTTGTTTTGTGAGTAGTTTCAGAGTGCCTATATATCCTTATCAGCCTTGTTTTAACCCCCTCCATGAATGTGCATACCTTTGTTGTATACGTGGAGTCATATACTTTCTTTTGCTTTCCTTTAGTTGTGTGTACATGCATGTATTCATTAGTGGGGTTTTGCAGTTTGGAGGGCAGCAGATGGGTTGCTCCTCCTTCAAGTCTGCATAATTAGTGAAGAATTTTAAATTGAGCATCATAAATTTGTTATTTTAACTAGCACCAGTATCTGTTGCTTTCCATAATGCTTTGCTTACAATGGGCTTGATGTTCTCTTTTTCAGGCCTGACACTCTTGATCCTGCATTGTTACGACCAGGACGGTTAGATCGTAAGGTTGAGTTTGGCCTTCCTGACTTGGAGAGCCGA
>NW_022195373.1:0-9830 GCF_008641045.1 Pistacia vera | reverse complement strand
TTTCAGGTCTGCTGAAAGTACTTTTTTTTACAGGAATATGGCAAAGCAGGACATGTACCCCAAATGTATGGTTAAAAGTAAATTCTTTGAAAGAAACAAAGAGAAAGAAAAAAAAAATCTCACAATGTAGAGAGAGAAGAAAGTTGTCCAAACATGTCATTTAGTTGACCCTGAAGGTTATTGTGAGCTAGATTTCTGCAACCCAAAAGTTCAAAGATTAATGAATAAAAAAATTGAAACAAAAGAGATTATGCTTTACCATGTAAGTTGTGGCAAAGCAATTATACTAAATAATCAAAAACTGCAAAGCCACTCACATGTACTTAAGGGAAGTCTTTTGCGAAATGGAGTAAGGGGGACTTCCAGTAAATTGATTGTTTTCCAGATTTCTGCATACAAAAGAACATCTACTGTAAATAATAAAAATAAAGAAAAAAGAAATCAGAAACAAGACCATCAAAACAGGGAAGAAAAAATTTGTATGTAAGAAACATACAATCGCTGCAAGTTTTGGGGAATATTATAAGGAATGTCACCACCAAAATTATTATTGCTCATATCTCTGCAGTATTTCATCAAAGCAAAACATCAGAGTAATCATATATTTACATCTACATATAAGAATCAATTCAGACAACTAAAATGTTGAAGTTCTAGGTCCCTATGAGAATTCACCATGCATGTTAACCAAGAAAAAAGAGAGACTAGAAGAACATTAATCTTACAGGTTGGTTACCGAGGTCAAACTTGAGAGCTGCCAACCCCATTGTCCAGTGAGACCAAGATCTGATATTTTGCTGACAAAAAAAAAAAAAAAAAAAAACAGAATATATACCCAAATTCAGCACTGATTATGACATCTGAAATTCACAATCTTGAACAAAAAAAAAGGGGAAGAAAATCACATTTCTGTGACTCGCTGGCCTGAGCAAGTAACTCCTTTCCAAGACTGCCCACATGGATCATCGCCAGCCCACTGGCTGAGCTGACCAGGTGAATTTAAACTGCTGTACATGGTCTTTAAAGCAGAAGCTGTTTGCCAAATACGCAATAAATAGGATAAATATATAGTTTACCATTAGAAGCATGTTAATTAAATTAACAGACTAGTCCGAAAGTTTTCCACAAGGCTGTTTTATTAAAAGCAGCAGACAATAGCTTCTAGTACAATAGCTTTCTAGGACTCTAAAGATGTCAAAGTATAAAAGCTAACGATTCAAGTTGCCCTTCCCGGGATAAATATTCTATCGTGTGGGAGACTTACTCTAATAACTGGAAGAAAAATTTTTAAGCAAAACATTTACGGTCATCACATTGAAAAGTTTAGTATTTCCTATCTACTTTCTTCTTTCATATGGATTACTGTAGTGCCTTCTTCTTTATTGTATAAAACTTATGTATGTGAAAAGGCCATAAAGGAAGTCCCTATTTTCATAAGTCCAAAATCTCTCTCCTTATCCCTGTTTCTTCTAGAGTTGAATCAACATCATGTAATACAAATGTAGAAGATATAGCTTCATGGATCAAAGGAGTTTCTTTTCTACATCTACATGGTAGGGAATTCCTAATAAAATCTTTTAAGCGGAAGCCCTGGTGTCCTTTATCGTAGGCTTTGGGTCGTGGCTTTAGGCTCAATCTCTCTAAAACGTTCACAATACGCTTTCAAATCAAAATCCTCTAGGTGCCATATTTCATAATTAGCATCATTACTCAGAAAACCTGTGCAAATTCAATAAGCATTCAGAAGGGGAGGGATGGAACTTACGCCTTCCCTATCTGATAGATAGCAGAATTAGGCAAACAAGGAGGCATTTTTCTTCGGAAAAAAAAAGGTAAAAGCAACTCCAACAGAGAAATTTCCTTCCTAGAATTAATGTTGCACCTCAATCACTGCTTGCGGTTGTTTATCAAGTAAAATATAAGAGATTGGACACCTCCTTAATACTTACCGATTATCTATAGATATCTTCAATGAAAACCCCCATAGTAATCATCCGTACTCTCTCAAACACCCATCTCCCACAATAACGAAAAGGAAAGCTTAAATTTTTAACCCTTCAACAAACTAGTACAGTGGCTTACGTGATTCAAGGGGATTTAACAACCAGATGTGATAAGATAATTAACCGGAAAATTAACAATGTCAGAACCCAAAACTTACTGCATAACGTACAATACGAAACAAAATGAAGAGCTTCAGTTCCTTAAATCAGTTGCATCTAATAAAAGAGCCCACTTTCCTAAAATTGGAAGTTTTTAAAGCAGTTTGAACAAAAAGTAAAATGTACAAATGCCTAAAAAATGTGTGCATCAACTATAAGCCGTAAGCCAGACCATTCCAAACTCCCATCCCCCCAACCCAAAAAGAGAGAGAGAGAGAGAGAGAGATGTAAATCAGTAGCAGGTAAAAAGCTACACAGAAATGCAGATTTGTTTCAAATCTAAAGAGAAAAAAAGTAGGAAACGGGTGAAGAAAAACTAACTATCGTTGGGATTTGTAGCAGCATTGATGCAAGAGGGTTTCCATTCCAAAATGCACAGAATCAACCATACAAACACCAAAACTCTTCTCCATTTCTCCACCATTGTGACTGGGATTTGAACGGAAATGGTGATTCCAAGCTTTTTTGTCGTTAAAATGTTGATATTCGATATATTATTCTACTTATTTAGCCATACCCAAGTGAAAGCTGGCAGGCACGATTTGCCAGAAGAATCCAAAGCCACAGAATGCTTACGCTTTTATTTATATTTTATCAGATAAAGAAAAGGAAAAATACCATCTTGGTAGGTGTATCCACTGTATATACTGTAAAAAAATAAAAGTTTTCTTTTGTTCCTTAAAGAAGGTGGTATATAAACAGTAGAAGTAGTTTTCAGTAGGATCAGACGTGTTTGGTAATTGAATATATTAAAGAGTGGTTAAGAGAAGAGTAGCTTTCATGATGTTGATGATGATTCCATGACTTTAAGATTCAATCATTCATTACTTTGAAGACTAAATGGTGAGAGTCATTAAATTTTTTTACCAGTCACCACACTTACCGGAAAGAGTCACGGGACTTCGGCTTCCGTATATCTAGATGTTTACTTTTTCATCTACTCTTTGGACAGTTACATCATTCTTCATTACCTTGGATCAATTTGTCATTTTTTCAAAACTTGTGGGTCGTCTAAATTTTACCCCGATCAATGTCGGAAAACTTATCAGTATTTTTACTTTGATGATTTGGGTTTGGTTCGGTATATAACAGAAATTTAAGGGGTTGATAATTGTATAAATTAGAATACAAGGAAAGGAATCCTTATCTTGGGGCCCATTTAATTATTAAATCCTTTATTTTATTAAGTGGGGACATATCTAATTTTAGACCATTATTTAACATGTTGATTGATTACCTTCCAATAGATAAATGGTCAATTACCAAAATTTTTACCAAACTCATCCTAAATCATTCTTCTAAGCCTGTTTAATTAATAATATCATGGTTGTCAAATCGTGTATTGCGTATCGTATCGTATCGTAGGATTTACTTTTTACAAAAAAAAGAAATTAAAAAATTTCTAAAAATTAATATCATCCCCATGATTAATTAACAAATTTTGTGGTATTATTGGCTTTAAATTATGATATTACATAATTAAAATTAATAACAAAATTAAGAATCTATATCATTTCCTCTAAACTATTTATATCATTTTTAAGATCAATATCAATATTTATATATCCACTTATGTTATTATTATCATGCAAAATGAGGAAGACATCTTCCCTTTCACTTTCTCTATGCAAAATAGGTAAATTTGAGCAATTTTTAGTCAACCGGATTGGGTGATTTGGATTCAACTTAAAAAAATTTTTAGAGCTTTGGTCCAAATTAATAAAGTTATATTGATATTCTTAAGGATACAAACGGATACGTATTGTATCGTAAGATACATATCAACGTATCAAAAGGTTTATGATATATTCTCTGATACGTATTGTTGGCGATCCGTATCGAATCGTATCGTATCGTAAGATACTAAAAACCATGAATAATACGATCATGTCTTCCAATAAATCCTTTGTTTTATTGAAGTGTTGACATAGAAAACACAACCCATATCTAATTTTAGACCATATTACAAGCATAATAATAAAATAATTTAACATGTTGATTGATTACCTTCCAATAGATATGTGGTCAATTGCCAAAACTTTTACCATAAACATTCTGAGTCCTTTTTCTAAGCTTGTCATTGTTATTGTTGGTGTTGGGTATAATAGATGAAGTTGGCAATATTTGATTTGGTATAATTATAAATGCAATCAAATTCAACTATGAATATATAAATTAAATATGGGTTGAAAGGTGCTTTAGGAATTAACAGCTAGTGTATAGCTTCTTCATCTTTGAAGGAATGACAAAGACACCCCACCATCGGTTCATAAAATAAACCATGATTGACAATTAAGTGGAATAATTTATATTTCTCAACAATGACGTTTAGGGTAACACTTCATTTTATACCCACATATTTCTATAATAAGACAAAAGGCAATTATGTAATCCTTTCATAAGAAAAGTTATAGTCTTATAGATTTAAAAATAGTTGGGTTTAAGTTTAGTCTAAAACCTTGGGGGGTGAGGAGTAATTATCCTACAAGTGATTATCAGTGAGTATTTAAGGAGAGATTGTTGGCGATGCCATGTGGCGTATAATAAGAGAGAGGTTGGCTGACACAAACTCCACGTAGGGCTTATGTCGGTTGTCGGTGGGGCTTTGACTCTCTGTTTCTTTCCTCCTCCATAGTCCCATACAATCAAATTATTAAAGATTGTATGTCTAATTTTCTTTGGTAAGAAATTGAATCATATTAAGTTAGGCCGGGTCTTTTATATATGAATGCCAGATTAAGCTTAGCTGTAGAGTTGAATGAAACATAAAGCCGCGTATTGTATTTGCTAAGTCAAAACTCGGAAGCTCCGTTAGTTTTAGTATTTTAGATAGTATTTTTGAAAAAGTAAAAATTGAGTGAGAATAATAAGGTAAGATTTAAAAATTAACAAAAACACCCTTTAGATTTGTTAATTTACTAAATATCCTTGTAATAAAAACATTAAAAATTATAAAAACACCCATACTCACTCATTAAATACCGACAATCGACCACCATCGAGGGTGGTCGGAGTCACCGTATTAATGCACGAACGGCTAGATCTAACTGGTTGTACGCCGAGATGACATTTTTTAGCCAAATCTACTATAGATCTGGCTGAAAAATGCTAGATATACGGCCAAATCTAGCCATGTTTAGTTGTCAATAACAACCATATTTTGGCTGTCATTGACGAACAGCTATGGCCATCAACGACAAGACCTTTGGCCGTAGATCTGATATTTTTCAGCTAGATCTACGGTGGATCTGGCCGAAAAATGATAGATCGGTGCACTATCAGCCAGATCTAGCCGATAGTGCGCCATTATACCAGATTCCAACCAACTTTTGACAGTAGTGACCGTAATCTGGAAAATGTAGGTGGGTGGGGGTGTTTTTGTCAATTTCTAAACTTTTTTTGGGGAATGTTTAGTTAAATTAACAAACTTAGGGGGTTTAAAGTAATTGAATAAAATAAAATAGGATTTTCAGAATAGAAAAACAAATATATATTTTAGGTAGGATAGGGATAAGATAGTGCAAAAATAATTAAACAAACGGACCATAAATTTCACTCTCAGCTACCCACCTTTCTGCTCTCACAAATCGATATATACATTCGTATATATGAACTTGTTTGATATATAAACTGATGATCATGATTGTTCCTTTAACCATGGAGGCTGATCATGCATCTCATTAGTTACTGCTATAAATGATTTGCCCCTGGAGCGGCTAACTATGTAGAGAATATAAGAGCTATATTATATATTTATATGGTGTTACATGTTTTTAGATAATAAATAAGGATGCATAGTCACATTGGTATTATACATTAAGAACTCAGATAACTGGGAGGGCTGAATATTTGACAAGGCCAGCTTCATATATATATATATATATATGGATCATGCAAGCATGTATATGTGGAGAGTCAGGGAGATACTACATATATTTTTTTGAATATAATATATATATATGTATGTATTTCTCTGCTTCCTTTTGATACCCCACAGCTTAATTAGCCAGAAACGTAGCTTCTGGGCAATGTGGAAGAAGGGGCCAAGGACAACATGAACAAGCATCTATGCAATTGAGACTTGAGAGAGAAGCACGTCTCGATTTCCCATTCATTTTCAGAATCTACCAAACCATAATGATTCGTGTATATATACCATCTAGTCAGATATTTTTATCCTTTTAGTTTACTGAGTGTTGCTGAGTCGTGCAGGTCTTGTTTTCTGCACGAGGTAGGTGTAGGAGAGGCGTTACAAACCAAGACATTGATATGTAATAGTCATTCAACATTAAGATGTAGTAAGTCACTGGAGAGTTAATTCAAAATATTCTTCCACTTTTGACAATCAGTTTTAAATTCCTAGACATTCCCTACAGATCCACATTCATGGCTACCTCAACTTCACAGAAGATTAATGCTTACAGGAAAAGCTATAAAACATGCTTTGAACTCCATGCATTAATAATTATAAGGCTGAATAATTCAACAAACATCAACATTAATTAAAAAAAAAAATAAAAAAGAGTTTGGAATTTCAAAACAAGAACCTTTTCATTTTAGGCCAAAGCATTCAGCGGCATGTTGTAGGCAAAGATGTCCAACTAATATCCTTTCTTCCTCATCTCACTGTAAACCCTGAACGCCTCGTGCACGTCACGTGACCTCAAGTAAGCTGCAGTAAACACTTGTACGTGTAGCAGTTCATCTTCAAGTCCCATTTTTTAACCAACCCAATACAATTTTTCAAGTCATCAGAATTACCGAAGAAGCCGATCAAAATGTTAACGGTCGAGATGTTTCCACGTATCTTGGACCTCTCCATGTCGCTCAGTAATGCACGGACGTTAGCAAATCGGTCGGGGAGAGTCGATTTAGATAGAATTAAACTGAGTCGCGAGTAAGTAAAGGCGTCGTGGTAAAAATTAGGGGGAAGTGATGGACAAAACTGGAAAAAATTATATGCGAGACAAGGACAGTTTAAGGATTTGAGAATTTCGGAGGCTTCGGCTGAAGTGAGAGGGGGAGACAGAGAGGAGAAGTAATCCGACAGCGATGACGTGGCGATACAGTATTGGATGAGGCGAATGGCCTTGCAGATGATAAGGTGGCTCGGGATTGGGTAGCCGCGAGATTCGGAAGGGATGGGCTGAGGTGGGGTGACTTCGGGCGTGAGGGAACGGCCGGTCGGGGAGGTTGAGCTGATTTTGGCTATGTATTTTGTGGCGTAGTGATGCCGCGTGATAGTGGCGGCGGCAGCGGCGCATGGTTGTTGTAGTGGCTTGGAGTCTGGATTTTCGACAAGTGAACTCATTGTGTCTTCTATCCATGGCTATTATTACTATTCTAAGATACGGGATACGAGGAGACCACGATATGTATCATACAGTAAATTTTAAACCTTTTCATATATAGATACGTATCTTATAATATGGTATGTATTTATTGATATTCTTAAAAATATTGATACAAATTGATATGATTTTATTGATATGGATATGGATATAATTTTCTACAAGTGAACTCATTATGCCTTCTATCCATGGCTGTTATTACTATTCTAAGATATGGGATACAAGGAGACCATGACATGTATCATACAGTGAATTTTAAACCTTTTCATATATAGATATATATATCCTATAATACGATATGTATTTATTGATATCTTTAAAAATATTGATACAAATTAATATGATTTTATTAATTTTTAGCCTAAAAATCTTTTTGGGTTGAATCTGGATCACCCAATCCGATTCACTAAAACCTGTCCAAATTTATCTATTTTACGTGAAAAAAAAGTAAAACAGAAGATGTGTTGTCCATTTTGCATGAGAATGATAACACAAGTAGAGATATAGGCTCCGTTTGGTTCACATTTTTACGTTTTTGGAAAAAGTTTTTTAAAAAAAGTTAAAAAAAAGTTAAATTTGGCAGGTATTACGATGTAGGATTTACAAATTAATAAAATAACCTTTATGTTTGTTTTTTTACAAAACACCCCATAATAAAACATTAAAGTTTAACAAAAACACCCCCAACCCACCCATCAAATACGGACAGCCAGCCACCACCGCCGGAGGGTGGCCGGAGTCGCCGTATCGGCGTATGACCGACTGGATCTTGCCAATCGTGCACCGATATGACCTTTTTCGGCCAGATCCACGGTGGATCTAGCCGGCAAAGGCCAGATCTGGTCGTAGATCTTCGTCAACGACGGCCAAAGATATGACCGTCGTTGATGGTCAACGACAACCATCATATGTTGGCCGTCGTTAACGACTGGTTACGGCCAAAGATTTGGTCTTTTCCGGCCAGATCCACCGTGGATCTTGCCGAAAAAGGCTAGATCGATGCACTACCGGCAAGATCCAGCCGGTAGTGTGCTATCCTACCAGATTCCGGCCAACTTTCGGCAGTGGTGGCCGGAATCTGGTAAAATGTGGGTTTAGGAGTGTTTTTATAATTTCGAAAAAAATATTTAGGGGTATTTAATTAAATTAACAAATTTAGGGGGTTTAAAAAAAGTTGAATAATATTGGATAATATCGTGAGTTTTTAGGTATTTTACTGTTTAACTTTATTGAAAATACTAAAAGTAGTATTCCCAAACTTGAGCCAAATGAAGCCATAGATATTAACATTGATCTTGAAAATAATATAGATTCTTAATTTAGTGATTAATTTTGATTATGTAATATCATAATTTAAAGTTAATAATACTAAAAAATTTGTTAATTAAATTAATTTTTAAATTTTATTTATTTTTTTATTAATTTTTTTTGAAAAAGGCATATATATATATGATAAGTTACGCAATACGAGGATGATATGTAGTAACGCAATACACGATTTTCGATACTCATTGATACGCGGTTTGACAACATACTTCCATCTATCTACGTCGTTTGGGTTTTGTTTGTAATTTGTGTGTCATGGATGGACCTCATGGTGCAGGAATGAAGAATCCATAATTAATAATTTATTAATTTAATTATAAAATAGTAATTAAATTTTATTTTAAAAGTAAAATAAGAGTGTAATTTTTAAGTAAAATTGGATTTACCAGTTCCAGATACCGATACTGTTTGCAAAACTTAATACACCCCTATTGTTCATAAAATGACAAAAATTTCCTGTGAAAAAATACACCCCAAATATTTACATAAATTACAAATAGACCCAAAAATCTGTTTACGAAAATGACAAATGTAACCTCGATTCCGAGTCCCGTTCTCAGTTCATTACATTACATATTATGGTTAAGACTACATATGAATAATTTGATTTGAAAATCATCCAATATTTGTGAGGTAACGCCGTAACGGGCATGATGCAAGGCCATACAACAGTTCAGTTATAATGGAATGTTTTATTGGTGTGAGTAGTTAAATTTAGATAACTTGATTGAGGAAGATAACTTGATTGAGTAGTATGTGACATTTACAGAGTAAGAAGAGGCTGATGATTACACAAACAAGAAGTGGCGTGACTTTATTTAGGATCAACATTGTAACAAACCCTGTTGATAAGGATCCCATTGATCTCAGCTGCACCACTTTTTGTTCCCACAATTTGAACTACCAAAGCCAAAGGTGGGCCTAAACTAAGCTTGTTGATTAGATTGTCCATGGTGTACCTGAATATGATGATGAAAAGAAAAGAAATAAT
>NW_022195372.1:0-22393 GCF_008641045.1 Pistacia vera | reverse complement strand
AACATTATTTCCCTTTTTGCCCTCAAAAATTGTCTATTAATTACTCCTTAATCCTTCATCATCTTTATCTTGTCAAGCCAACAAAATATCATTATTCTTTTACCACTTTACCCCTAAGGCATGTGCATGGTAGTTAACTTCACACATAAAAAGGAAAAGACTATTTTACCCTTGGATGCATCGGTGGGGTTTACAGTATTCCTAAAGAATTCGAGTAGTTTGGGATCTTCAAGGTGCTATTGTAGTCTTCTTTTTGCATGAGTCCAATCTTGTAAACACGTTATCACTTTAATCATCTTATCGGTTAAAGAACATCTTCTATCTTCAACAATCCAGCCACTCGTTGAAAATGTTGACTTGGATGCAATTGTAGAAACCGGCACGGATAAAATGTCACGTGCCATTTGGGCTACAATGGGGAATCAACTTTCATGTTGGTTCCATCATTAAAGAATATCCATGTCACATTTCTCCTTCATCGTCATGAAGGACATGCCCACTTGTAGGTAGCAATTCAGCTCATTTGGTCCATGTATGTACGAGCTAGAGCTGTTACTTCCGCCATGTTCCATATACATCTACTTGCTCGATCCTTGACAGAGGTCTGCATCAGGGTCCTGATCGTCTCTCCTGAACATTCCACTTCCACTTCCATTATACATGTTCTCATATAAAGAAAAAAGGCTTTCCAATTTTTTCTTAAAGTCAGTCAAATAAGACGTATAATCATGTCCTAAATGATGGCCTAACTCAGTAATTATACAGTTAACTACATGTAATTTAAACCTAGGATCTATAACAAGGCCTAATCCATATAAGAATGGAATATCTAACCAATATTTCTCGTATTTTTCTTCCATCCTTGAAACAATTTATCTTAAAACGTCATTATATCTATATTTAGCAAAAGTTTAAGCAATTTGAAGTAAAATATCTAACACTAAATTAGTAGTTGGATAATAAATACCACTTAATGTATTAGTAGAATCATAAAAAAATTTAAAGAATGAATAAAAAAGTTCACAAACCTCCCAATCATCATAGCTGACAACTTCCTCTGGACAGTGCTTCCGATTGACGAAATTTGTAATTTGTTTTGCGATTGGCAAAGCTTTTTCCAACATCAAGTAGGTGGAGTTCCAACGGATAGGCATGTCCGTACATAACTTCTAAGGTCGAACCGGTGGGTCCTCTTGCCTACATTATTTGACGTAATCCTGCCATTTTTTATTGCTATCGCCGACGATAAATCCGATAGCCGCGCGCACCCTCTCCATCTTCGAATGTATAGCATCTAAACCTACGTTAACTATCAAATTGATGATGTGGCAAGCACATCTCTGGTGAAAAAATTTGCCTTCACCACGCGGATCCAATCTCTTTTCAAATAAAGACTTTTCAAATAAAGAGATTGTTGTGGTGTTAGCAGTTGCATTATCAAGCGTTAGCGCTACAACTCTATCAGTTAATAGATATTCATGCAAAAGTTCAAGAATTGTAAAATGAATAGTCTCAGCACTATGTTTTTCATACAATGGTTTAAAACCCATCAATTTTTGTTGTAAACTCCAATTATGATCTAAGAAATGTACTTTTATTGTTAAAAAATCGGTTTTTGATCTACAAACCCATATGTCTGATGTAAGTGCAATAGATATATTCCTAAAATTTTGAAATTCATTTTTAAGTTTATTATTTATTTTGTTATAAAGTTTTAGTATATATCTTCTACTTGTACTTCTACTAACAGGGGTATATGCTGGACAAAATGTAGTTTTAATCATGTAAATAAAATAAATAAAATAAGGATTTTCAGATAAACAAATGGGAGAGTTCGTAGCAACTATGAATCTTGCTATTTCCTCTCGTGTAGCATGTGCATTATATTGCCATGTTGAGAGAGTTGAGGATTGTGGATTAAAATTAAGTTGAGTTTGAATTTGCCTACTTGATCCAGTTGAAGATGTACTAGGCAGCTGGATTATTTAGGGGTGTTTCTTCTCCAAGTGTTGTTGCATCGTCGAAGTCCCCTTCTCAGTGCCAACAATGTTTCCATATAAATTACATACCCCACACAATTCTTCCCCCTCCTCGTTTGTCTTTGGCCGTTTTGATTTGGTGAAGTGTTGTCATACATCGGACATGACCCTCTTTGACAGTTGGGGTGGTTAGGCTATGCCCGTGCCCGTTGACTCACAGCTCGCATGTGTTTGGCTACACCTCATCCCGGCCGAATGTGGTTGCAGAATTGTAGTTGCTGCCTCTAGAAGAAATGGTGAAAATGATTGAACCCTTCTATTTCTTCGGTGGATGGAATGTAAAACTCATTTGGGGATGATCCTCCGAATGCATCATTTCGAGAATCCATTATGAATTTATGATAAAATAATAAATAATTAAAATGAAAAAAAAATTAAATAATAATATGAATAAGAGATGATATTGAAAAATAGAAAAAATTGAATACTATAAATAAATAATATGCCCCCCCCCCCCCCCCCCCCCAACAAAATGACCGTTGGTAGCAGCCAACGGTTATTAAAGAAAAGTTACAAATTTTTTTATTTTTTTATTTTTAATTTTGTAAAATTTCCTTTTAACCTTTATAATTTATGTTTATTTCAAAATTTATAGGGGGTTTTATGTAATTATACAAGAGACTAAAAAGAAAAAAATTAAAAAGGTTTGGGCCCAAGCGTGGGACCGGTCCTAGACTCGGGCCCAGTGGAGGGACTGGGCCCTCCTCCTTAGGCCTGGTCCGGTTTTGGGACCAGGCCTCCTAGAACCGGGTTTTTGGGCTGGGTTTTTGGACCCAGTCCCAAATGCTTAGCTTTATTATGAAGGCCAGAGCTTTTTCATTCAATGCATGATGAATTCTTGATTGACTGATCCTTAGATGATTCTTAGCATCCGAGAATTATTCATTCACGCCGTTGTTGGTGGTGTTTTGGAATTAAAATAATAGATAAAATACACAATTAAATTAAATTACAAATGATCAAATGAAAATATTGTCTTTAGGTCAGATGCATCGTCGGATGCACTTGCTTCAAGAATAACAAAAGCCTTGTTGTTTTAACTCTCCACCACATATTCTGATTGGTTCAGAGAGTCAACTCGCAATTTTCCTCCAGAGATTGGCTCAAAGAAGAATCCTGTTGTAGACTTGCATGGCTAATACTAAGAGTAATGCTACTGTTACTCACCCTTTTACTCATTTTCTCTTACTCACTCATGTGGTAGGTGGGTATAAGAAGAGAGAGAAGGGAGTAAAAAGGGAGATTAACATGGGTGAGTAAGAGAAAATGAGTAAAAGGGTGAGTAAGAGTAGCATTACTGTAATACTAATTAAAAGAAACCAATAGCAAGTTTAGACAAAGATTTTGGTATGAGAGACGAGTCAATCCAATAAGTCACGAAAAGTTTGTAAAAAATAACTACAAGATACTGATTTTAAGCCAAAACCCAAAAAGATATGAGCTAAAACAACTAAGTAAAATAATTTGGCTTTTCTTGAAAAAATTGTCAAGCGCATGAAATTATTCAAAATGTGTATGATGGTCAAACGCAAAGGTCTATACAACTGTTTTAATAGAAAACACAAGTTTTGCAATTTTGGGTTTAAAATTGATCCGTGCAAAAGCAACAACTAATTTAACCTTACTTAAATTCTATGAAATTGTCGTGTAGTAGCACAGAACAAGTAAGGGTCTTTCTCGCAAAATATTTTTCAAACTAACAATTTATTTACTGAATGGGCGGTTTTTGATTGATAAGACATAAAATGAAAACAATTAATTAAAGCAAACAAATTAAATGCTAAGTCGAAAGAAACTGAGAATAACGGGATCGAAGGATCCTTCATCACAACTAAACATGTATTGCCAATTAATAAAAGCACTTCCTAACTTTCTACCATTTTTATTATAACAGCTCAGAAAATATCACAAGCTGGATAAATTCAATTTGTCCTTACTTTGTCATTGGATTAAGCAAGCTCTTAATCCAATTCTTTATCTATCAAATAACCTAGAATAAGCTCTCTAGATTTAATTTAAAAGCATTAAAAGGTGAGAAACATACTGAATCAAGGCTATACGCACAAGCTCGGTTTAGTTATCTTGAGTGTTTATTCCCATTGCAAGCAATTCACCACTAGACATCTAGATTAATTAAGCAATTACTTAATTAATAATCCAAATTGGTAATAATAGATTAACTCAATCATTCAATTGTGCACTTAAATAATCAAGAGAATCCACTAAGGCATTAATAACAGAGAATAAAACACATAACCAAAAGAAGTAGTAAGAAAGGAAATTGTAGATTTTATTAATTATCGCAAAACAAGTTTAGGGCTTGGAAATCACCCCTATCACAAGAAGATTAGTTATCCATAGAAAATGATAAATCAAGAATAGTATTCATGATAACAAATAATAGAAGGGAGTAGAAAAGCTTAGGAAAAGTAGGTTGATTAATGGTGTTGCTACAAAATTCCTCCACCCCTCCTTTCACAAACTATCTTCTCCTAATTGTTTCTTTCCTCTATCTATTCTTTTGTCTTCTCTTTCCTCTCTATTTTTTCTTCTTTTGTACGTAACCCTAAAAATTGTTAAAGATATTTATTTATAGTACTAGGATTCTAGGGGTATTTTTGAAACAATTTTTGGTGAATTAAAATAAGAAAATCCGGATAAAACTTATCAAAAAGCACCTAGGACTCGATTTCCTCCACATGGGTCGTGACGCTCCTTTTTTCTATGCCACGGTACGTCCTATTCTGTTTACACACCCATACCTTGCCGCCACGGCGGAAGATTTTGAATACCGCAGCGTGTGTCATTCTGGTTGAACTTGGCTTGGCATGGACCATGTGAACCAGTGGTACTCAAAATATCATAACTTCTTCATTTCAACTCCGATTCATGAACTATTTGTTTCCAGTCATCACAAATTTCCTCACCGACATTATTCTTCATCCAAATATTATTTTTTAGCACCTATGACCTGAAAATACACTAACCATACTTGTGATTTTGAAAAACACATTTATAAAACAATTAAGTAGAATTATACAAATTAAACCTAATTTCCCACAATTGATATAAATAACTAAGTATAAGTATGTTTTCAGGCACTTATCAAAAATAAGTTTTTGAAACAATTTCTTAAACACTTTAAAACATGCCCAAGACGTGTAAGGGTTTTTAGAACATGAAATACCTTCCAAAAAGCAATTAAACATGCACAAAAAATGAGCAATATTCCAACTAATGCATGTGTTAGGATGTATAGAAGTTGCACATTGTGTAGTAGGCACATGATTGGCTGAATTATATTGACTTGTTGACTATTGTCCACTTTGTATATAAAGGACTTTGTAATTACTTTGTTTAATAAGAAAAATACAACACGTCTTTTAAAAAAAATTCTCTCTTATTTTCCCTCTCTTTCTACACTTTCTTGCTATTTTCTTGCTACTCTCTACTTCCCATTTGGTATCAGAGCCATTGACAAACGTCAATAATGGCCGATCACTCAACAATGTCTTCTCTTTTCAACAAATCTGAGACAAATTTGAGCTCCAAACCTTCTTCTGACTCAATTTGTCTTGTCACTTCGTCTACAATTTCCTCATCTTCACTTCCTGCAATTTCACCCAAGCTAACAAGAGACAATCACAAATTATGGAAATCCAAAATTGTCTTCGCCGTCAGTTCACACGACCTCGAGGAACACCTTACTTGTTTGATTCCCTGTCCTGTTCCATTTGTTAGATTTCAGTTTTACATTTCAAGCTTAGAGTTTTTTAAGAAACCTAACTCTGAACATGCTCTTTGGAAGAAAACAAATAAATTCTTGGTGAGTTGGTTATTGTCCTCTATTTCAAAGTCCATGTTTACTGTGATCTCTAAATGTCAATATTCCACTGAAATTTGGCCTACGCTGGAAAAAGAATTTCTTACTGAGTCTAGAGCCAAAACATTGCATGTTAAGAGATTGTTACAAAACACTAAAAAGGACAATCTTAGCATGCATGATTATTTCATTAAGATGAAAGGATTTGCTGAGAGTTTGTCTACTAGTGGAGTTAGTGTTGTTGATGAAGAACTCCTAAATCACATTTTAGATGGACTCGATTTTGATTATGATGCTGCAGTAATTAATACTAGGTTACAGTCAAGACTTGAACCTATATTTGTTCAAGAAGCTTAGATTGTCCTGCAGAAATTAGAACTAAGACTGGAAAAAGCAAGTTATGTTCTGAATTCAATTATTCACAATGAGTTTCATGGAGGAACAACCAATCTTGCCAATCTTACCATTGATGTTGGTAGTAAGAAACCTCAACCTGTTAAGGATTCTCAATCTTTGGCTGTAAATCCTCACTATAATTCAATACCTCATTCTGACCAATAGCATCACAGTTTCAACTCTTCATACTTTCAGCCTACTGAACATCAGCCTATGTACACATCTCCTTAGAACTCATTTTATAATCATCAGCCCTCTGGTGGTTTTTCTGGTGGCAAAGGTCGAGGTCGAATTAGAGGAAGAAACAAATTTGTCTGCCAAGTTTATGAAAAAACAAGGCACCTCACACTACATTGTTATCATAGATTTGATGTGCACTTCACAGGACAGCATACTTCAACACCCGGTTTCTCTAATGTATCTAGTTTCTCTAGACCACCAAAGACAATACCCACCCACAAACACCCATCACTACCAACAAAATCCTAATTTTGGATCTCTTAGTCCTAATTTTGGTGCTCCTACACAGTCTACTAGGGACTTCTCTTCTCAACACATTACAGCACCTAGCTCCTCTTCTACAAACACTGATTCTCAACCATCTTCAATTCCCTCTACTGTGCACAGTCAAGCTTTTATAGCTCAACCACAATCTCAACATTCCTCTTCTACAGCCATCAATTATATTGCCACACCCTTTATTGTCTAGGATACAGCATGGTACATGGATTCTGGAGCAACAGACCATGTAACCTCGGATTTTTCTTAATTGACAACAAGCGCTAATTACATAGGTGGTAAGCAACTCTAAGTTGGTAATGGTGAATTACTGTCCATTTCTTACACTAGTTCAACTGTTTTGTTCTGTCCAACTAGGCTTATATACCTTAGGAATGTGTTATATGTACCTAATATAACCAAAAATTTACTAAGTGTGTCTAAGTTGACTAAAGATAATCATGTTTTTGTTGAGTTCTATATTGATTATTGTGTGGTTAAGGAAAAATTCTCCAAAGCAACTCTACTTCAAGGAGTGCTTAAAGCTGGTCTTTATCAACTTCAGATTCCAACCTCTTCATCACCTAACTCAACTACAAAATTGGCTTCTTCTTTTACTTCCAAGCTTTCCAATAATTCTTGTGCTTGTTATTCTTGTTATTTTAATCCGCATGTTAGTACTATTTTCTATACATATACCTCTGATCGTAACCCCTTTGTTAGTCAATCTAATGTTGGTTGTATTATAACTTCAATATTTAACAGTGTATCTTCTCCTGATGATGTAATTGTGATCAATAAAATACATAATTTTCAATCTTTTCCTGCTCAAAAAACTGACATCATGTTATGGCTTAATAGACTAGGACATCCCAACATTTCAATCCTTATTAGAGTTCTTAAAGAATTGAACCTTCCTCATTCCACAAGTCCTATTACTTTCTGTCAAGCCTGCCAATTTGGTAAATTGCACTAATCAGTATACCTTAGATCCAGCTTTCAAGCCCTTAAACCACTTGATATGATTTACTCTGACCTTTAGGGACCCTCTCCCGTTTCTTCTCCTAAAGAATTCAAATATTACATTCAATTCTTAGATAACCACAATAGGTTTACATGGATTTTTCCCTTAAAAACAAAATCTGAAAGCTATACAATGTTTACACAATTCCGTAAATTGGTTGGAAGGCAGTTTGACACTACTCTCAAATGTGTTAAAACTGATTGGGGAGGGGATCATAAAAGCTTAGTACCCTATTTTAAGCATCACGGTATCAATTTTAGGCATCCTTGTGCTCACACTAATTAGCAAAATGGGAGGGTTGAGAGAAAACATAGGCAAATTGTGGAACAAGGTCTGACTCTGCTTGCTCAAGTTGGTATGCCTCTAAAATTTTGGTGGCATACTTTTCAAATTGCTACCTATCTTACTAATAGGCTACCCTTACCAGTTTTGTCTAATATGTCTCATTTTCAAAAGTTATTCCATGCTATTCCTAACTATTCTTCCATAAAAGTCTTCGACAGTGTGTGTATCCATTCCTTCGACCTTATAGTTCACATAAGTTTAATTTTCATACTTCAAAATGTACTTTTATTGGTTACAGTTTACATCATAAGGGATACAAGTGTTTAGATGTTACCGATAGAGTTTACATATGCCAAATTGCCAGGTTTGATGAATTAGATTTTCCTTTCAAAGATTTCAGACTTGTTAACTCTTCCAAACCACCTGAAACTTCTTTCAAATCCTTTACTCACCATTCTTAGCATATTCCTACTCCCCTTCCAACTCAGAATGTTGATATCTCTCCTTTTATTTATCCAACCACAGATAATCAATCAGGCTCTCAAAACAGGTCATCACCTTTATAAGATAACACTACTTGGGTCAACCTTAACTCTACCATTGGTCCCTCTAGCTCTAATCCCTTATACCCTCAGATCATATCACCTCTACCAGATGAACCTGCTATGTCAGAATTGTCTCTATCACCTATAACATCTCAGTATAGTCCAATAATTCCTTCTCCCATTCTTTCACTTGTGTCTCTTCCATCAAATGCTTCATTTGCAAGCATTCCATTAACAATTCAGTTACCTTGTGACACAGCTCCACCTCTAACATTAAACATCCACCCTATGCTCATTAGGTCTAAAGCCAAAGCACATAACACTATTTTGGTTCCTTCCTCTTCACTTGACACCAATGAACCAATTACTGTAATAGAGGCTCTTTCTCATCCATCTTGGAAGGCAACTCTGTAGGTTGAGTTTGATGCCTTGCTGTCCAATCACACTTGGAAATTGGTTCCAGCCACTGTAGATGTACAAACAATGGGGTGTAAATGGGTGTTTAAGGTCAAACATAATATTGATAGATTCATACAAAGGTTTAAAGCCAGACTAGTGGCTAAGGGGTTCCAGCAGAACCTTGGTATAGATTACCTGGAAACTTTTAGTCCAATTGTGAAGTCCCCTATAATTCGAGTGGTCATGAGTCTTGCAGTGAGTTATGGTTGGGATATCTAGCAAGTAAACCTTAATAATGCTTTTCTAGATGTGGATCTAACTGAAAAAGTTTACATGGTCTAACCTTAAGGGTTTGTTAGTGCTCAACATCCTTATCATGTGTGTCAATTAACCAATGCTCTCTATGGTCTTAAGTAGGACCCTAGAGCTTAGTTTGATAAGCTGAAAAAGGTCTTTCTTCAATGGGGTTTTGTGCATTCAGTGGCAAATCCTAGTTTATTCATTTACAAAGGTCAAGAGAAATAATGTATGTCTTGGTGTATGTAGATGACATACTCTTGATAGGTAATAACTCTGACTTGGTCCAAAAGACTGTTCAGCAACTTAATACTCAATTTGCTTTGAAAACATCAGGCTCTTTGAAATACTTCCTTGGTTTTGAGGTTACCCAAGATGAATTAGGCCTTCACATGAGCCAAGAAAAATATGCTAAGGATCTTTTAGCCAAAACCAGTATGTTGGATTGCAAGCTGTGCCCTACACCTATGTGTTAGCACTAAGTTCTCTTTAGAAGATAGTGAACTTATGATAATCCAGCCCTCTACAAAAGCACAATTGGTGCTTTACAATATTTAACTTTGTCTAGGCCTGATATTTCCTACTATGTAAACAAATTGAGTCAATTCCTGAAGGCCCCTACTCAACTACATTGGCAAGCTTGCAAAAGGCTACTTAGATACATCAAAGGGACTTCCAATTTTGGTGTCTTTTTCAATAAAAGCCAAAGGTTCAACTTGGAATGTTTTACCAATGCTAATTAGGCCAATAACCTACATGACAAAAGATCAACCAATGGGTGTTGTCTTTTCCTTGGTTCCAATTTACTCCAATAGACATTTAGAAAACAAAAAGTTGTTGCATTATCCTTCACAGAAACTAATTACAAGGCACTGGCACAAGGGGCCATTGAATTGACTTGGTTCTACAATTTGTTTATAGAAATTGGATCGACACTTAGTGAAGTTCCTGTTATTTGGTGTGACAACCAAAGTGCAAGATCATTTGCTTTAAATCTTATCTTTCATGGCATGACTAAGCACAATGAGTTGGATGCTCACTATGTGAGGGAACAGGTCACTATTAACAAACTCAAAGTTTAGTATGTTTCTATTGATTATCATAAGGTTGATGTGTTTACTAAAGCTCTCTCAGCTTCATAGTTTGAGATACTAAGAGAGAAACTTATAATAAGAGCTTCTCCCACTTCAAAACAGTTTGTTTTGAGTATAATTTGTGAAAAATAAGTGGTTTCAGTTGATTTTCTTTGTTTTGGCATTACTGATCAGAGTGCTCTACTATGTGCATTAAGATTAGATTTAGCACTTCAAATCAATGTCATTCTTCTACACTGACTGAAGATGTTTTCAGAAGAATGTTGGAGTTTATTTGTGTTGCAATAGTGAACTGCATTTTTGGAGAGTTTTATGTTTTGGAGAAAGTTTGAAGTTTTAGGCTACATTTTTTGTTCATCTATACTGCCTGAAAATGTTTTTCAGAAAAATCTTGGAGTTTCAGTCTACATTTCTTGTTTCTCTACACTCACTGAAGTTGCATTTCAAAAAAGTTTTGAAGTTTATTTACTATTCTACATTTACTCTTGTATGGTTCTTTTCAGTCATCTAGTAGAAGTACTAATCTGCAGTATTACTGTAGGTGTGCAGTAATGCAGTTCATCACTACATTGTGTGAGCTGGATGGTTTCTACTTCCAGACTTGAGTATTACAGAATTATTATCTGCTACATGATATTTTGCAATTGATCAAAGAGAATATTAGTTAGAGCTATAGTTGTTTTACTTCTAAAGAGGTTTGGTTTACATGAGGATGTTAATATATGTGATAATTACATATTATGCAGTAGGCAACTCATTGGCTTAAAGTTCTATGGAGGTTTGGTTTACGGGAGGATGTTAGGATGTATAGAAGTTGTACATTGTGTAGTAGGCATATGATTGGCTGAATAGTGTTGACTTGTAGACTTATTGACTACAGTCCACTTTGTATATAAAGGACTTTGTAACTACTTTGTTTAATAAGAAAAATACAACACGTCTTTTAAGAAAATTTTCCCTCTCTTTCTCACACTTTCTTGCTATTTTCTTGCTAATCTCTATTTCTCATTGCATGAAACAAATAATGAACATGGGAGATGCATTTTGATGCTTCAAGGTATCATATTTCATGCTGAACAGATATAATATGACATGTGAATGATTCCTACATACTTCTAATGAATTCAAAGCAAAGAAAAATAATGGAAAACTCTCCTATCTTAATGAAATTTGTTCTGCAGAGAGAAAGTAACAAGAACTTGCAATTTGGATTGAAGTATGGCTAGAACTTAAGCAAAAGTGATTGTCCAGGGGTTATAAACATCCATGGCAATTGAATGAAGGCTATAGAGTGTGTTTTTGTGTTTTATGCAATGAATATAGAGCTATGGCACTCAAAAAATGAAATTTCTCTCTCTAAAACGAGATGGAAAGTCTATACAGTGGGTGAAGGTGTTTAGGGTTGCTATGCTAAGGTTTTTTGTGTTTGGTGGTTGGAGAATGGAGGATGAAATCAATGGCTATAGAGGTGGCAAAAGATGGCTTGAAGGTTGAAAAGAAATTCACTAACGCAAACCCGAGTGCTTATGTTAACGAGTATGCATCTTGTGTTGTTGTGTGTTGTCTTTCTCTTTCTCATGAACTATCTCTTTTATACTAAGGGGCTAATGAAGATAAAACTTATGGAAAATTAATAAAATACTATGTTAATGTATTACTATTGTTGATGCTTGATTTTGACACCAGCGAACTCGCACGTGTAAAGTGCTAAGAGAGTCTTAGAAATCTCATGTGAATGATCATGAGAGTTCAATAAAGTAATATTATCACAGTAGCATGCAAAGACGTAAAGTAAATGAGACAATAAGAGTTTTATAGTGGTTCAGATGCTTAAAGCAAATCATATATCCATTGTTTTCTTATATAGTAGTGTGTTCTTGGTTATTAGTCAAGTTTACAAGAGGTCGTGAACTGTGAACTAGGTTACAGGTGCATGGTGTTCTAAAAGAATATTAAGCTAGTCTCTTTCCTGTAGTATGTCTTTGCTATTTGTTTTGTTGAATTCGGAGTGTCTCATCTCTATTTTTGTGAGGGGGACTGTCTATTTATACTTGTTGAGCTCAAGGTAATGATTACATATCTACAAGTGGATTAGTGCCGTGCAAATCCCTTTTGGCATCCCATTGGCTGAGAACTTAGAAAATATCTTTAAATTAAATGGGGCTTGGATAGGTGTGCAAACCAAATTCATTCATAGACAAAACTTGAGTCAGCTAGGTTGTTGACAGCTATATTTTTTTTGTCTTGGGTGACATGGCATATTCTAGACGACGCAAAGCCTTCCTAAACTCTAATCGGTGCTTGCTGACATCATCTTATGACAGCCTTGATGTTTTAGGCATAACAACTGCAATTCTAATATTAATAATAATAATAAAATAAAACTATTTGATAAATCACAATATAAGAGTGAATGCAACTCTTAGTAAAGTCTAGGATTTTAGGTCATGTTTGGTTCATAGAATGCAATGAAATGGAAATATGATTATGGACAATGATAAGCACGAGAATGAAAGGTAAGTAGGAATGGATAATGATTACATTGTTTTGGTTGTAAGAATGAACTTGGAATGAATGGAACCAGACATATGATATGTGGACAAAGATGTCCTCTAGGTACAATATTGATATTTAAGTATAATGGTTTTAATTAAGTAAACTAATTTCATATTAGGTTTAAAAAATTAATACTATTTTTTAAGCTTGTTTATATTAATAAATATAAGTTTTATTTTTTATTTAAATAAAATTTTTTCAAAAGTCAGTAAAAGTATGAAAAAATTTAAAAAATCTAAAAATTTTCACAAAATTTAAAAATTTCTAAACTAATCATTGCCGGTCAAAACCATCGGTCCGCAGTTAGGAGTTGTTTGGCAATAGCGCTGACAAAAATGGCAAAACAATACATATTTGATTATTTCCATAATTATTTTTTAAATAATTATTAAATTAAAAAGTTATCAAATTTCGTAAAATGGGAAATCAGAGTTTAGAAAAAGGTAAAGTAGACATTTTATTATCCCATTACTAGAAGGTTGCATTTGGTTTGGGTCCTTGGAAGATTACTCCAGTAATTTATTTTTTAATCCACTCATTACCTTGTTTGGTTTAGTAGGTACTATAAGATTTTAGTAATATTTTATTACTCAGGTAATATGAGAGGTGATATAGGGTGCATTTGTTTCGTGGAATTCTTTATCATTGAAAATATAGGATTACCGCTGAGATAGATTACCTTGAAGATTAATAAGGGAATGTTATACTAATATGTTTGGTTAGATTGGTGAGTATAAATAATTAATATGTTTGATTGGGAGGAATAAAATATTATCAAGGGGTTTTTACTAAATTTCCCTTTCTTGTTAATATTATTATTATTTAGAACATTATTTTTAACCTCCATTTGAGAATTTAGCTAAAACACCACAACAACAAAAGTTTAAAATTTAACAAAATACATCTAGGCACCTAAGACAACTGCCGGCCGTCGACCACCTTTGGCAGTCGTCGAAACGACACTTGATCAGTCGGATCTGGCCGGTTGTGTGCTGATCTAGCCGTTTCTAGCCAAATCGAATGCCAAAAACGGCTAGATAGCCATGGATTTGGCCAAAAAGCCAAATTCATTCTAGCCATTAACGGCTAGATTTGTGGCCGTTACTGGCAAAAAATGTCTATATTAGATCTTGTCGTTAACAGCCAGATCTGTGGCCCTTTACACCATAAACCTAGCCGGAAAGGGCCAGAATGGATCTCGTCGTTTTCGGCTAGATCCACAACCATCTGGCCATTTTCTACTTTCGATCTAGCCGAAAACGACTAGATCAGGATCAACACATGATTGGCCAGATCCGACAATCATGCGCCGTTCCGATGACTGCCAATGGCCGACAATTTTCTTGGGTGGTTAGGAGTATTTTGGGTATTATCCATGTAAATAGTGAGGGTATTTCTATCTAAAAAATAATATATTAGGTTAAAGAAATCATTTCATACATTTGGGCTAATTGTTATTTATTAGACATATGAGGGTATTTGTGTCCAAAATGTTATTCGTTAAGGATAAAATTGGTATGAACAGTTGATTACTCCGATAATGAAAAAATAAAACCCTCCTAGATGGTAATCAAATTATCCCCGTTTTTACCTATAGGAACCACTATTGACATTGAAAGTTTATTGTAATCTTTCATTACTTGACACTCAAATGTAGTAATTTTTGAAAAATAAGATAGATTACTGGTGTTATCCTTTAATCCCCCAAAACAAACACACCCATAGGGGTTTATGTGATTACCGACTTAGATGATAGTATTTTAAGATTACCGTGGTAATCTTATTTTTGTTCCAATTTTACCCTTGATAAAAATTCTGGACACAAATGCCCTCTTATTGATGTCAAATAACAATTAGCCCAACATGTTGAATGACTTCTTTAACCCCCATTAATTAATTATTTAAACAAAAATGCGTAATATATATATATATAATCTTGTAAAAACATTTCAGTAAAATAATATCTAAATATTTTGTAATTATTGCCAACCAAACACATTAATTATTTATATAGCCCACACGAACCAAGCATAATAATAATTTATACTCAGGTAGCATTTGGTTCAGGGTGATATAAGATTAATCCTGTAATCTTTATTTAATTTTCAAGATTCCCTCATTTGGTTGTCAAGTAATAAAATATTACATAATTTTTTATTGTAAATAGTGTTTACTGTTGGTAATATTGGGAGTAATTAGATTACCTTCCCAAGGGGTGTTATTATAAGATTACCGAGGTAATCTTAATTTTGACTCTATTTTGCCCTTAATAATTCATCATTTCGGACATATTTGCCCTCATATGTCTATCAAATAACAATTATCCAAACCCCCTACATTTGAGAATTTAGCTAAAACACCTCCGCCACAAAAAAGTTTAAAAGTTAACAAAATACCTCCAACCATCAAAGACCACCACCGGCTGCTAGCCACCACCGCTGGCCGCCGGCGAAATTCATCATATCGGCACAAGACCGGTAGGATCTTGCCGGTCGTGTGTCGATAAGGACGTTTTCGGCCATGGATTTGTGATCCATGGCCGGAAACGACCAAATCTGGCCGTTTCACGACCAAAGATGTGGCCTTGAAACGCCACAGATCTGGACTTGAAAAGGCTAGATCTTTGGCGGTGAAATGGTCGTCGTTTCATGGCCAAAGATCTGGTCTTTTCACGGCCATATTTGTGGCCGTTTCACGACCACTTCTTTGGCCGTGAAATGGCCATATTAACAGCTATATCTAGCAGTGAAACGACCATATTCACGGCCAGATCTGGCCGGATTAGGCCTTATCGGCGTACGACCAGCTAGATTCGACTGGTCGTACACCATTACGATGGCTTGGGGTGAGTGGGGGTGATTTTGTTATGAATTAAAGTTGTATATGGTTGGGGTGTTTTAGTAAAATTTCAAATATAGGAGGGTTAAAAGAAATAATCTAAAAAATAATAGAATAAAATAATAATAAAAATAATATTATATTATTATTTAAAAATGAGGGCAATTTAGTAATCTACATAACATACCTACTCATTTATCCTCCCAACCAAACATATTATTATAACATACCAATCAATTTATTCCAACCCACCAAACACATTTCTCTAAAGATTCTCTAGTAATCTATCTTTCTAGTAATACAACATTTCTCAATAATATAACATTCTCTAAACCAAACGCACCCTCATTAATCTTTAAGGTTATTTATCTCACTAGTAATCCTATTCTTTTGGCAATAAAACAATATCGGAACCAAATGCATCCGTGATGTATTTCTCCCAAATTGGAAGGAATAACACTCCACCCTTTTTTAAAGAATAGAAATCTTATTCCAAACCCAAATAATTAAACCAAACATGGGATAGGGAATAAGATTCCCATTCTCATGTTGATTACTATGAAGCAAACGCAGACTTAATCCTAAAGGACTAAGGGATATTGATTATAATATAATAAAATAAAGTATGCGTATCTCTCAAAATATAAAAGGATATTTTAATCTAGATAAATATAATTAATATAAGGAATTTTAAATAATAAGATAAATAAAAAAAATTATGAGATAAATCATATTTATAAAATATGATTAAATAAAAAAGGGGTTTTCCATTAAAATAAATTAATAAATCTTAAAATTATAAGATAAGTGATGTAAACATTTATCTTGGGTTTTAATAAATATTTAAATATAAGAATATAATCGAAATTACATTTTTTGCACCAAATAGAGGCTTTTAAAGGGATTTTTAGTAATTTTAAGAAAATAAAAATAATTAGAGTGAATTTACAGCTATAAGTAGGAGGCAAAATATTTATAATATTAAAAACATTCAAAATAGCATTAAAATAAACATAGGCCTTGAAGGCTTGAAAGTCTAAAACAACCAGTTTTTAAGGAGAATAATACTTTGTGTACTAATGGATGAGTAATAATCTGTGTACTAACTAAAGCATAGTACCCATACTATGCGCATAGTACGGGTACTATGCTTTAATTAGTACACATATTAGTACTCATCCATTAGTACCCATAGCATCACCCGAAGAAACATCTTTATAAAAAAAAAAAAAAAAATACAATTCCCAAAATTTAACTGGAGCTTTTTTTTTTTTTTTTTTTTTCTGTATTTGAGAAAGTATACAATCATAAAAAATGACTTTGTTTGAAAGGTCAACTTAAAAGTCAACAATTGTCAAAATGAAGGTATTTTCGCACTTTCGGTTAAGTGAAAAAAAAACATGTAATTTCATGTCTAAATTCTGGATATTGATGTAATTACACACAATGCTATTTTGGAAGGTTTTTTATAATTTAGAAAATAATTTGGAGTTGGGCCTTAAATAATTTTCGTAGCTTATTAAAACGAAGCCTATCCTACCACAAGATAAAATGCCCCATTAAACGGCTTCGGCCCATTGGTCTCCCGAACAAGGCTAAGAATACATAGCTCGGTACGAGGCCCAATATACCTCGTTAGAGTGTGAGATGGCCTTAGAATCACTTTGGGCCTTTGCGGGTTGCCTTGACAAAGGTGGGTATCAACAACCGTTTTCAAAGAGAAAGAGAAACTGTGGGATTGTACTCCAAAACCTTAACTGTTTCCCTCATCTCTCCATCAAACTGAACTACTCAAACACTATAATCACAAAGTCAACATCTAAACATCATACAATTTGTCCAAAACAAATCAAGATTGCTTCTCCCACAAACATCGGGATTTTGTCATCTCTCCGGGTTTTTCCTTTTGTTGTCTTTTTGCATTTTTTGGGAGATCTTTTCATACTTCTACATTCTCTTGTCCCTTAGTATCTTTTCCAGGTCAAAATGTATCTTTTAATGCACAAAATTGATGTCAAAAGACAAAATCCTGTAGATTACCCATAATTTGTCTAACACGGCCTACGTCAAATCAAAACACTGTTTTCCTCAATATTCTGCAATTTTCCAAATCTTATTTTTTCTGTTAAATTTTTTGCTTCAATATCTTTTTTTTTTTTTTTTTTTTTCCCCGATCAACGTCAATATTTCTTAAACATACTTTCTTTACTACTAGTGGATTTTCTCTATAAATTTTGTCTTCGTTCTCTTTTTATTGATTTTAGTAAAGATAAAGTTACAATTAGACGTTCTTTGGAGTGGACTCTTGAAAAGAGGTTGTAGGTTGTCTCACATTACTCAAAAACTGTGGTCGATCTCCAAGAAATGAGTGTAGTAATCGACAATTAGGCCCAAGCCATAGTGGACTTCACTTTTAAATTACAATCTGTACAATGTAATTTCCTATTTCATTATTAATTTTGCAAAAAATACAATAAAGACCACCAACATTTTGCTGACTCCACTATGGAGCCAACTAAGGTCTTGACATGGCTAAGAAATCGAGGAAGGCTAAGGGCAACTAAATTCAAGGTTTATTCAAAATGGTGCCAATAAAATCTGAATCACCTTAAGTGTCATGCTAGGGGTTTGGCTAATCAAAAGGTGAGAGGTTCCTTTTCATTTCCTTGTTAAAATTTTTATATTCTTATTGTTTTCTCACAGTGTATATGCATATATTATCAAGTGTTAGGTCTAATTTTATTAAAGACTTTTATTTTAGCATTATCAAAATTTGTTGTATGATCTTCACACCTATTTTATTTTTATAGGAGATCTATACGATAAAAAACCTATCGTGGTATCACAAAATTCATGAAATAGATATACTTCTCAACTTTAACACTTGGGAGTTTGACAATGTTCATGGATTCGAATGAATGCATTACCCAATTATCAACATTTGGGGGTTTCGCCTAATTTGTTTGATTATATTGAAACAAGAATCTTTTTCACATCATAAGCCTACAAACAATACAATCGCTCAAGTGGTTTTCTTGCCATACAAATAAGTTTTAATGATGTGATTTATTTTACCAAAACATAGTTTCTATTGTATGCTATGATTTGAAAAATGATATCTATACAGCGTTCAATATTATCTATGTTGTGCTTGTACATTAGATGTTGCATCAATTGAATTGAGATGTGATCATGCTCTTTAAAGTTGTTATGGCTTATAATAAGTCCATACATTGGGCATTATCACAAAGAGATAACACTAGCAATACTCATCAGCATATATCTATGTCACATTTAAAGTTGGGATCTATTGTTCCTACAACGTAATTTGTGAATCCCTCTATTTCATGCATACCGTTACTATGTTGAAATACATGTATGATTTTCTCATCATTAAAATCCAATTGGATGTATCTACATATTATGCTCCATGCCTATATTTTTTCTTTCATTAGGGACAACCATACTTACTATACGGATGTGTCGCACAAATATGTGCAAAGCAATCACCATTAGTTTATATTACTTCTCTATTTTGTCAAAATATGATACTGCTATTACTTCTTATGCCAAATGGAATTTAATTTCCTATTTTGTCAAAACACTTTCGCATTAAATTATTGTTCTCTATTACTTCAAAGACTTCATACAATAATCATGATCTCTTAAATCGATCTTCTTGTCAAATATTAATATGACCAAACATAAAAACAAGAGATAAAACTCGAAACAACCCTTTTATTGACTAATAAAGATTGGCTCACAACCCAATCTTAGAAACTTTCTCTTATAACCTCGACGTAACAACTTGCAATTGGTTAGACGAGAAAATTCATCAGAAACTAATTGCGAACTATCTCGTCAAAGTTGTAAGATAAAGTTTATGAGATTGAATTATAAATGTAGTATTGTCTTTTATTGATATATCTGCCTCTGCATACATTGGGCTTGATCTACACTCTGATAATGTTGCTCCATTTTCCAATTAGTGGAGCAATCTCCTAAAGTCTTTAGCTATACATTGATCTCATCCAACTCCTTGTCAATAAATCAATTTCAAAGCATAAGGATATACCATTTAACAAGCTACAACAAAGTTCAGTGGTAAGCCTAAACGCAAGCAACGCAAACACGTGATTGAATTTGCTAATACGTGCTAATACATATCATTACGTTATTGAACAACATCAGTATGTTAATAAAGTGAGATGACATAGTGAAACTGTTTAATGACCTAATGAGACCTATTATTAATTTTCAAAACTCTCTCTCAATATGTAATTATAATTGTAATAATGAATAGATAAAAGAGAAAAATTTATTAATACGTGACAATACATATATCATTGCATCACAGAACAACATCATCCCGTCCATTAAGTGAGAAGACAAATCTGTATTTATAAGTCTGTTCTCCTTACTTAAATGACAAGTCGATTGGTTATAACAGAGCAATAAAATTTGCTTTAATACATCATGAGTCGGCAGCAGTTGGGTAGTAAGGCTTTGACCTAATTAATTCATGGCACACATAATCAAATTATATATTAATTTTCTATTGCAGAAAACCAATAAGATTTTGCCAACTCATATATAATATGATAACTATGAACCGTGTGATAGAATAATCTTATTATTTTATTTATTTTTTAGTTGGATATACGGATGAATCACACAATTTATGCCACGTTGCATGTCCTAGTAAAACGGGTTTAACTAATACTCACCATGTAGGTGTCTTTGGATGATGTGGTATCGAGAGATTTAAGATGCAATCTTCTCCAGCTCTTTTTATATTGCTTGATTTTGATTCTTGCCTTCTTGGGGGTGATACAGACAGTTTGAGAAAGACAAGGGTCAAGTGGGGTGGTGATACTCAATTAAATTTATTTAAATCAGGGCTTATCTTATAGTCCTTCATTTAGAAAGCTCCTTTCGTCCCTGCCGAATTTTCCTTTTTTGATGTAAACTATAAGCATATATATTCTTGTAAATTACACATACCAAGAAGCTCAGGATTTCCAGAAATTAACAATATACTGCACTCTCACATAAGAATAATTTAAATTAATTCTGATTTATATTAGTTTACTGTGTATTGATGATATTTCTCTTATCATTAGCCCAAACTCCTCAATAATTGGTATTTTTGTATTAAATGGGAGCGCACGAATTCCTAAAACTTAATTAATAGTGTGAAGAATGGTTGATGAATGATGAATAGACCAATTATCACATCAATTGTTCGGTGCCGACGCCTCAACAGTTGAGATTATATTGTCATATCGCTATGCTCATAGCCATATGTATTCCGAATTAATTACCCCACAGTACCAATGGAGCCACATTGAGTCCAGTGAGGCATAAGCCCCCACTCGATAAGAAAAATTTCTCAAATTCTCCTAAGTTTTGTTTGTTGACATTAACACATTGTTGCTTTAACACCCAATATTCTTACACATCTTTCAACCCCCTTCAAATTAACTTTTCATTTTAGTGTTTCTCAAGTTCCAAATAAATTTTCTTTTTAACCACCCCTAAATGGTTGAGTATTTAACTAGGAATATTGAATGTATTATTTAAGAGGTCTTGAATTCGATTCACTTCGATTGCTATTAGAGGTGGCAACTGAAGGTTTATCCGATCGTTAATTTTAGGGTCTCGAAGAATTAATTGAATTGCATGTAAGTTAGCCGAAACACCCTCAATCAACCAAAAAAAAAAAAATTCCAGATAAATTTCTAACTTCAATCTTTTTCTTTCCCCACACAAACAAAATAAAACTTACTATGTATGCATTTGTTTAATATATAAAACTAATTTCTTTTTTTTTAATATAAAAATAATTGAAAGCTCTACCTATAATACATTTGTTATAATATTTTCTATAAAATGTTTAAATTTTTTTATATTCAAGAATTAAGAAAAGAAAAAGAAAAACCTATCAAATATTTCCTTATGTGAAATTTAACAATGAAAATTAAAAAAATTCATTGAACAAAAACATTCTTGAATTAATAATTTTTTAAATTTATTATTATTTAATTAAGTTGCTCCCACACACATCTCCCTCCAATTTGCTATAATTCTTGTATTTTTATTTATTGTTTTTGTTTTCTGTGCCTCATGAATATTTAATTAATTTACTCTTATTCACACGCCTATATATATGCAGTGTGAACCTCAACGCTTCCCATATTCAATCAACAAAAACTTTCTTTCCAAACACCACTCCATTTTCTCGTCACTGTCCATCAAGAAATTGACCAAAATGGCTCTTCACCCCATCAACGAAGCTAACGAAAACAGCCCATTTGGAGATCTCACCAGAGAACAATTTCTCAAAAAGCATCAAATCCTCCACCAAGAATCCTACATGTTTAACAAAAAGAACATGAAAATTTTCACTCAAACATGGCGCCCCGATTCCCCCGGACCTCTCAAAGGCCTCGTCGCCATGATCCACGGCTACACCAGCGACTGCTGCTGGTTATCCGAGCTCACTGCCGTCACCATCGCCAAAACCGGATTCCTCGTCTGTGCTCTCGACCTCCAAGGCCACGGCTTCTCCGACGGCTACCCCGGCCACATCCCAAACA